>NC_060279.1:65979612-65985783 GCF_021613505.1 Equus quagga
GGGGGGGGGGGGGGGGTGGGCACAAAGGGTGAAGTGGTGCACCTACAACATAACTGACAAACAATAATGTACAGCTGAAATTTCACAAGGTTGTAAACTATGATCTCAATAAAAAGTTAAAAAAATTAAGTCTATGTCATATGGAGAAATTGAGTCAACAGCATATATACTAATCATTTAAATGCAAAATTGGAATCTTCTACAAGAAAATTGGCTCTAGATTAAAAGAGACTAAAGAGACACAATAACCAAATGAAATACATGAAACTCGGTTGAATCCTGGTTAGAAAAAAAGATACTTGAGAGAACACTTTGGGAAATTTGAATATTTGCTGGATATTAGATATGGTGAAATTATTGTTAATTTTCATAGGTGTAGTAATTGTAATGTAGTTGAGTAGGAGAGTGCCCTTACTCTTAGGAAATGCATGTTGAACTATGTAGAAGTGAAGTAGTATTTGCAACTTACTTTCAAATAGTTCAGGAAACAAAAAGTGTGTGTATGTGTGTGTGCATACTAGGTTATTATACATCTCCATGGGAAATGGTAGTTTTCCCCCAGAAACTACCAGACTAAGCCTAGGTCCCAGCAATAAGCATATTCGGATTCTGTTCTGCATTTAGTTTAAAAGTAGAATAAAAGACACTCAATTCAATACCTTCTTTTTGTTTTCTTTTTTAAATTTTTAATTATTTTATTGAGGTTATATTGGCTTATAACATTGTGTAAATTCCAGGTGTACATTATTATATTTCACTTTCTGTATAGACTGCATCATGTTCACCACCAATAGTCTAGTTTCTATCCATCACCACATATGTGTGCCCCTTTACTCCTTTTGCCCTCCCCCCATCCCCTTCTCTGGTAACCACTAATTTGTTCTCCTTATCTGTGTGTTTGTTTGTTCATCTTTCACATATGAGTGAAATCATACAGTATTTGTCTTTCTCTATTTCACTTATTTCACTCAGCATAATATCCTGAATGTCCATCCATGTTGTAGCAAATGGCATGATTTTGTCTTTTTTTATGGCTACTATTCCTGTGTTTGTGTGTGTGTGTATGTACACCACATCTTTATCCATTCATGTTGATGGGCACTTGGTTTGCTTCCATGTCTTGGCTATTGTGTATAATGCTGTGATGAACATAAGGGTTCATATATCTTTTTGAATTATTGATTTCATATTCTTTGGATAGATACCCAGTAGTGGAATAGCTGGATCATGTGGTATTTCTATTTTTAATTTTTTGAGAAATCTTCATACTGTTTTCCGTAGTAGCTGCACCAGTTTGCATTCCCACCAGCAGTGTGTGAGGGTTCTCTTTTCTCCACATCCTCTCCAACACTTGTTATTTCTTGTCTTGTTATTTATAGTCATTCTGATGGGTGTGAGGTGATATCTCACTGTAGTTTTGATGTCCCTAATAATTAGTGATATTGAACCTCTTTTCATGTGCCTGTTTGCCATCTGTATATCTTCTTTTGAAAAATATCTGTTAATAGCCTCTGTCCATTTTTTGATCAGGTTGCTCTTTTTTTATCGTTGAGTTATATGGGTTCTTTATGTATTTTGGAAATTAACCCATTGTCAGATATATGATTTGCAAGTATTTTCTCCCAGTTGGTGGGTTGTCTTTTTGTTTTGTTGATGGTTTCCTTTGCTGTGCAGAAAATCTTTAGTCTGATATAGTCCCATTTGTTTATTTTTTCTTTTGTTTCCCTTGCCTGAGTAGACATGATATTCAAAAAGATACTCCTAAGACCAATGTCAAAGAGTGTACTGTCTATATTTTCTTCTAAGTGTTTTATGGTTTCAGGTCTTACATTCAAGTCTTTAATCCATTTTGAGTTAATTTTTGTGTATGGTGTAAAATAATGGTCTACTTCCATTCTTTTGCATGTGGCTGTCCAGTTTTCCCAACATCACTTATTGAAGAGACTTTACTTTCTCCATTGTATGTTATTGGCTCCTTTGTCAAAGATTAGCTGTCCATAGATGTGTGGTTTTATTTCTGGGCTCTCAATTCTGTTCCATTGATCTGTGTGTCTGTTTTTCTGCCAGTACCATGTTGTTTTGATTACTATAGCTTTGTAGTATATTTTTAATTCAGGGTGTGTGATACCTCCAACTTTG
This sequence comes from Equus quagga, assembly GCF_021613505.1. NCBI lineage: Eukaryota > Metazoa > Chordata > Mammalia > Perissodactyla > Equidae > Equus > Equus quagga. Next base: position 65,981,752 of record NC_060279.1, read on the forward strand.
CTCGTTTTTCTCAGGATTGTTTTGGCTATTCAGCATCTTTTGTTTTTCCATATAAATTTTAGGATTCTTTGTTCTATTTCCATGAAGAATGTCATTGTGATTCTGATTGCATTGACCCTGTAGATAGCTTTAGGTAATATGGACATTTTAACTATGTTTATTCTTCCAATCAATAAGCATGGAATGTCTTTCCATTTTTTTATGTCTTCTTCAATTTCTTTCAATAATGTCTTACACTTTTCAGTGTATAGGTATTTCACCTCCTTGAATAACTTCTTTTTGTTTTTTAAGAGTAGAAATATGTTTATTGTTTTTACTAATTTGAGAGTATATATATATATAAATATATATATATGTAGGATATAATAAAATGAAAGGCCTATGTACACTCCCATGCCATTATTAGTTTTTTGGAATATATATATAAAGTTTATTTAAAAGTTAACACAAATAGGATAATAATATGCACTCTGTTCAGTAAACTTGCTTTTTATACTTAATATATTCTGCATATATTTTTATGTCAATACATATAGATCCACATCATCTTTAACAATGGAAGCAAGTATACCATTATTTAGCCAATCCCTTATTGATATTTAGGTTGATTCCAATAATGTTCTGTAAGTGCTATAGTGAATATCCTTCTAAGAATATCTATGCATACTTGCAGATTATTTCTGAAGAACAAATTCCCATAAGTTTCATTGCTAGGTCAGAGGGTATGCATATTTAAAAATTTGATACCTATGTTATGCATTGAGTTGTGCCCTCCGCAAATTCCTATGTTGAAATTCTAACTGCCAGTATCTCAGAATGTGACCTTATTTGGAGATAGGGTCTTTGTAGAGGTAATCAAGTTAAGATGAGGTCATTAGGATGGGCCCTAATCCAATAGGACTTGTGTCCCTTATAAAAAGGTGAAATTTAGAGACAGGTATACACACAGGGAGAACTCCATGTGAAGATGAAAGCAGAGACCGGGGTGATGCATCTACAAGTCAAGAAATGCTAAAGATTGCCAACAAACCATACCAGAAGCAAGGAGAGATGCCTGAAACAGATTCTTCCTCACAGCCTTCAGAAGGAACCAACCCTACTGACACCTTGATCTAGGCCCTCTGGCCTCCAGAACCATAAAATAATAAATTCCTGTTGTTTCAGCCACTCAGTTTGTAGTACTTTGTTATGGCAGCCCGAGCAAACTAGTATAACCCATTGCCAGACTTCTCTCCCCAAATGTTCCATCACATATTCCTATTCATAGTATATGAGAGTGCCCGTTTATTCTTCCTCTCCAACTGCAGGTGTCATCAATCTCCCTATCTTTTTGAAGCTAATAGAAATTATTTTAATTTGCATATCTTTGAACATTAATAAGATTCACTATCTTATAAATAGTGTGCTCATGACAGTCTTTTGCCCATTTTTCTGGTGCAGATAAACTTTTAAAAATAAATTTTTACAGTAATGTGTAAACATGTCAAACCACACACACACACAGAGAGCTGAAGAAGATGTAGTAAAAATTGTCTCCTTCCTCTGATCCTTAGCTGTTTAGTCCTTTGTTCTAGAGGTGGAATAACCGTTGTGACCAGATTCTTGTGCCTTTGAGCAAGTTGCTTAATCTCTCTATGTCTTGGTTTCCTCATCTGTAAAATGGGAATAATATCACCTACCTTAATAAAGTTGTTATGAGAGACTGGCCCCATGGCCTACTGGTTAAGCTGGGCACACTCTGCTTCAGTGATCTGGGTTCAGTTTCCAAGCACAGACCTACACCACTCGTTGGGGTCCATGCTGTGGCGGCAACCCACATACAAAATAGAGGAAGATTGGCACAGATGTTAGCTCAGGGTGAATCTTCCTCAGCAAAAAAAAAAAAAAAGAAAAGAAAAAAGTTGTTATGGGGATTAAATGTGTGAAATACAAAAAGCTCTTAGAACAGTGTCTCACAGATAATGTGTAATGCTACTGAAATTCTTCCAGTGATGCTACCTGCTTGTAAAACCATATGTATATAGATGCCTTTTTTTATGCATATAGTAGCATACTATACATACTATACTGTAACATATAGTACTATAACTTGCTTTAAGATATATATCTTGGAGGGGCCAGCCCCATGGCCAAGTGGTTAAGTTCGCACACTCTGCTTCAGCAGCCCAGAGTTTCGCCAGTTCGGATCCTGGGCATCGACATGGCACCACTCATCAGGCCATGTTGAGGTGGCATCCCACATGCCAAAACTAGAAGGACCCACGACTGAAATATACAACTATGTACTGGGGGGATTTGGGGAGAAAAAGCAATTAAAAAAATATATATCTTGGAGATTGTTCCATATTAGTAGTTATCAATAGTTCTCATTCTTTTAAAGGGCTGCATAATATTCCATTGTATATGTGTACCATAATTTTTTAAGCACTGCTCTATTGATAGGCATTTAGATAATTTCTAATATTTTGCCTCTATAAACAATGCTGCAGTGACTAGATATTTGCCTGCATGGGTGTACTTATTGGGTAAATTCCCAGAAGTAGAAGAACCGGGTCAAAGAGTAGGTATATTTTTAATGTTACTAGATATTGCCAAGTCACCCTTCAAAGAGGAAGTATCAGTTTACACCACTTCCACCAATGTACGAGAGTTTCCATTTCCCCATGTCCTTAGTAGCACAGTGTGTTTAGATAACTTTTGGAATCTTTGACGTTATTGCAACCTTGTTCAAACCATGAAAGTAAAGATGAGTGAAAGTGTCACTGAGTCCATGTCTTGCTGAAAACTACATGATTCATTTAGAAAAATTGCTTCCTACTCAGCAGTTGTTTGGATTCAGCAGTCATCACCTGTGTCCTGTCCTCTCTAATTATTTAGATCCTATAATACATCAATGTAAATTATACCACAATAAGGCAGTTATTCAAAACAGTATCTCTGTTCCTGGCTGAAAAGACCAGTTTCACAGTTTCATTCAGAAGCTAAACATAATTCAAAAAAACAAACTGACTCACACTGTTTCACTTGAAAATCCTGTTTTGCTGTTAGGATAAAAATTAACACATAACATTTCTTTGGTTAACTACCCAGTAACTCTTTTATGGTGTAAATGAATATAACTAGTGGCTATAACTAAAACCTGACGTAGTGCTTGAACCAAAGAGAATAAGAGTCTGTAACAGACTTGTAGGCCAAAATCAGTCAGGCCTGTTTTTGTACAGCCCCTCAAGCTAAGAATGGTTTTTACATTGTTAATGGGTTGCACAAAAACAAAGCAGAAAAAAAAAAAGGAAGAAGAATATGTGACAGAACCCTGTTACCCACAAAGCCTAAAAGCCTAACACATTTACTATCTGGCCCTTTGCAGAAAGTTTGCTGACTCCTGCAAGAGAAGAAAGTACTACACATTGTGTAAGAGAGAAGGGAAAGATGATGGGCAGAGAGTAATTTGCCATGGTTTTGTTTTGTTTTGTTTTGAAGTACTAACGTTTAGAAATGGGAAAGTCTCAGAAAGCTTTTAGGCTAAAGAATATAAAATGAAATAAGAACTGCTCTGGACATCTTCCTAAGACCCAGAGAAAAATCAAGAGCATTTTTTTACAGCACCTGTGGAATGATTCTTCACAGAACTTATTAATATCACTAATTAGGGCTGGGTACAAATATTAAATATCTCTCTGGCATTTTGCAGTTTACCTGGTACTTACAAGCACATTACTTCAATTTGAGGCTTACAACATTCCTAAGAGGCAGCTGTAGGTCAGAAATGATTATTAGTTTCTATAGGAGAAAAGTGAAGCTTAGAGCTATAGAGTAACCAATCCAAGGTCAACGTTATAAGTACCAGGATCAGATCTTGAACCCAGATCTTGAGACTCAACATCATATACTTTCCGTATATTCATATTTCCATGATAATTTGCATCCTGGTTTTACCTTCAATTCATGTACATTGAGTTTATCAAGAAATGAAAAGGGGCCGGCTCCGTGGCCGAGTGGTTAAGTTCTCCCGCTCCGATGCAGCAGCCCAAG